>NC_040023.1:44045472-44053403 GCF_000972845.2 Larimichthys crocea | reverse complement strand
GTGTTCTGTCTCACTGAAACCTGGCTGCAGGAGGATGAATATGTTAGCTTAAATGAATCCACTCCTCCGAGTCCATTATAATACTCATGTTTCCTCGAAGTACTGGTCGAGGTGGTGGAGTTGGAGCCATATTTGACTCAAGTCTATTAATAATCCTAAACCTAAACTAAATATAATTCATTTGAAATCTTGTTTTCTTAGCCTCACTCACCCAACCTGGAAAACTTCGCAGCCAATTTTATTTGTACAGTATCTCGAGCTCCAGGTCCTTATTCTGAATTTTTATCTGAATTTGCAGAATTTGCATGAGGCTTGATCCTATAAACAGATAAAGTAATTATTGTAGGTGATTTTAACATTCATGTGATAGTCTTAGTACTGCGTTTATCTCTCTATTAGACTCAATGGCTTTTGTCAAAGTGGTAAATAAACCGACTCATTGTCTGAATCACACCTTGATCTTGTTCTTTCCTATGGCATTGAAATTGATAATATAATAGTCTTCCTACAGAATCTCTTCGTCTGACCATTTTTTAATAACCTTTGAGTTCATATTACTGGACTATAACCCTTTGTGTAGAAGCTTCTACAGCAGATGTTTATCTGATAGTGCTGTAGCCAAATTAAGACGTGATTCCTTCAGCATTGAATTCATGCCATGTCTAACTGTAACAGAGGACTTGTCTACTCCTTTAGCCACTCACAAATAGACCATCTTGTTGATAGTATTACAGGCTCATTATGGACTACTCTAGACTCTATTGCACCTCTGAAGAGCATCAATCCTACTACTCTTCATTAATTGAGGAGAATAAGACAACACCCCAGGTTTCTCTTCAGCACTGTAGCCAGGCTAACGAGAATCACCGCTCTATGAACCATCTATTCCCTTAGGTTTAAGTGCAATGACTTCCATGAGCTTCTTTAATGATAAGATTATAACTATTAGAAACAAAATCCATCACCTCTTGCCCTCAACAGGCATTGATCTGCATTGTGAACAGCAAGTTTGGAACAGCTGTAAAACCTGATATGTATTTAGACTGTTTTTCTCCTCGACCTTCATCAAATAACTTTAATCATTTCTCGCAGCTAAGCCGTCAACCTGTCCTTAGACCCCATCCCAACCAGGCTGCTCAAGGATGTTTTACCTCTAGTTAGTCATTCTTTTTTTGGATACGATTCATCTGTCTTTATTATCAGGATATGTAACCACAGTCCTTTAAGGTAGCTGTAATTAAACCTCTTCATAAAAAGCCACTCTAGACCCAGAGGTCTTAGCCAGCACAGACCGATATCAAACCTTCCCTTCGTTAAGACCTTGAGAAAGCTGTAGCTAATCAGCTGTGTGGACTTTCTCCATAACAATAGCTATTTGAGGATTTTCAGTCAGGATTTAGAGTGCATCATAGCAAAGAGACCGCATTAGTCAAAGTTACAATGACCTCCTAATGGCATCAGACAAAGGACTCATCTCTGTACTTGTCTTGTTAGATCTTAGTGCTGCAAGACACCATTGACCAACAAATCTTTTACAGAGACTGGAACATCAAATTGGCATCAAAGGAACCGCCCTGGTTTAAATCGGATTTCTTAGATTGATCTCAGTTTGTTCACGTCAATGATGAATCCTCTATGCATACCAAAGTTTGTCATGGAGTCCCATAAGGTTCTGTACTAGGACCACTTCTATTTAGTTTTATATATGCTTCCTTTAGGGAAACATTATTAGGAATCACTCTATCAATTTTCATTGTTATGCTGAGACACCCAATTATATTTATCGATCAAGCCTGATGCAACCAATCAGTTAACTAAACTCCAAGCATGCCTTAAGGATATAAAAAGTTAGATGACCTAACAATTTTTTTATGTTAAATTCAGAACAAACTGAAGTTCTTGTAATTAGACCCAAACAACTCAGAAACTCTCTTTCTAGAGACTTAGTTACTTTAGATGGGATCACCCTGGCCTCCAGCTCCTGTAAAGAATCTTGCAGTTGTTTTTGATCAGGATTTGTCCTTTAATGTCCATATAAAACAAATTCGAGACGCATCTTCCACTTATGTAACATCGCTAAAATCAGACGCATTGTCTCTCAAGCGGATGCAGAAAAACTAGGTCCACGCATTTGTTACTTCAAGCTGGACTATTGTAAACTCTTTGTATCAGGCTGCTCAATAAGTCTTTAGGACTTTGCAGTTAATTCAGAATGCTGCTGCACGTGTTCTGACAGGAACCAAGATCAGAGCTCTCCCATTTTGGCTTCCTTGCATTGGCTACCTATTAAATTTAGAATAGAATTTAAAATTCTTCTCCTTACTTACAAATCTCTTCATGGTCAGGCACCATCATATCTAAAAGAGCTCATAAAACCTTACTACCCCTCTAGAACACTGCACTCTCAGGACGCTGGGTTCCTTGTGGTTCCTATAGTCTCCAAAAGTAGATTGGGAGCCAGAGCTTTCAGCTATCAGGCTCCTCTTCTGTGGAACAAACTACCATTCTGGGTTTGGGAGGCAGACACGGTCAACTCTTTTAAGAATAGACTTAAGACTTTCCTTTTTGATAAAGAGACTTAAGACTTTCCTTTTTGATAAAGCCTATAGTTAGGGCTGGTTTAGGTCATCCCTTAGTTATGCTCCCATAGGATTAGACTGCCGGGGGACTCCCCCTCCCCCCAGGGTTATGCCTAGCCAGGCACGGTATTGGTTGAAGATGCAGTCACATCTCCCTTACCGAAAACCCTCTCTTTCACTTTCACTCTCTCTCTCTCTCTCTCTCTCTCTCTCTCTCTCTCTCTCTCCCTCTCTCTCTCCATCTGTGGACATGTCTCTTTAATGCATGTTACTAACCAAACTTCCCCGGAGTTTCTGTGCTCTGTCGTCCAGCAGGTTCTCGTGGATCATGGCTGCTGCTGTGATCCTGCACGACGTCCACTACACATATTATTACTACTACTAGTCATTATTACTACCATATCTGCTACTGTGGTCATTTTATCATTCATTGTAATTGTACAATATGTTTGTGTTGATTTGTTCTGTACACGTGACATCCATTCTGGGAGAGGGATCCCTCCTCTGTGGCTCTTCCTGAGGTTTCTTCCACATTTTTTCCCTGTTAAAAGGGTTTTTGTGGGCAAGTTTTTCCTCACTCGAAGTGAGAGTCTAAGGACAGAGTGTCACTCCCTGTACAGATTGTAAAGCCCTCTGAGGCAAATGTACTTTGTGACTTTGGGCTATACAAATAAAATTTGATTTTGATAATATTCGGCGTGTCCTGAACATATTGTATGAAAAACACAACTCTAGAGATACAGCTGTGTTATCCTTAGACGCGCGTCAAGCTTTTGACAGGACTTTTTAACGTGCTCCTGCGGTTTGGAATTGGTGCAAATTTTTTAAGATGGATAAAGCTCTTGTATACAAACCCAACTGCTGAAATATTTACTAATAATAATGTCTCTAAACCATTTACTCTCCACCGATCAACGAGACAAGGGTGTCCGTTATCGCCTTTGCTATTTGTGTTGGCTATTGAGCCCTTGGCCATGGCCACAAGAGCTCATAAAGGTATCACGGGTATAACTATTGGAGGATATGAGCAGCGCATAACTTTATATGCAGATGACATAATTATTTTTTTTAACAAACTTAAAAGATAGTATTCCTCAATTAGTGAATTTAATAGAAACATTTGGAAACATATCAAATTCCAAGTCTGCACTAATGTTTTTGGATGAAAATGAAAGACTGCAGCCTATTATAGATACACCATTCACAGCCACTAAAGAAGGCTTTACATATTTAGGGGTTAAAATCAGTCCTGATGTGAAACAAATAGCTTCTTTAAATTATGACCCCCTGGTGGACGGGGTGAGGGAGATGCTAAATCGATGGACCAGGATGCCTATATCTATGATTGTTCGCATAAACATAATTAAAATGTTGGTCTTACCAAATAGATATTTCTATATCTATTTCAATCACTTCCACTTCCTTTACCCGAAATTTTCTTTCATAAAATTAATAATATATTGAATCAATTCATCTGGAATGACAAAAAGGCAAGGCTACAACTATAACTATTATATTTACCATATGAAAGAGGAGGGCTTCAGCTCCCCAATCTAAAACTGTATTACTGGGCCACCCAGCTAAGGACAGCAATGTATTACTTTTCAGTAACTTTTCCTCCTGCTTGGGTGACTATAGAGGAGGTGTCAACACTAGGGCTTCCTCTCAAGCTTTATTTATATTCAGCAAGTGTCAGGAAATAAATAAATACATAATACATAAATGAGCATAAATACATGCTCATTGCTAACATGCTAATGCTAACATGCTAATGTTAATTGCTAGCACGTTAGTGACAGCAGAGCAGCTAGCGTGTTAACAATTTACATTAGCCATTAAGTATTAAATACATGCTAATATTAACATGGTAATGCTACCCTGGTAATGGTAACCTACCAATGCTTATTGATTACTATTAGCCACTAAGAATTAAATACATGCTCATTGCTAACATGTAACATGCTAATGTTAATTGCTAGCACGTCAATGCTAGTCACTCATTTTTAGTCATTAAGAATACATGCTAATGTAAACATGTAATGTTAACATGCTAATGTTAATTGCTAGCGCGTTGTCTGTCTAAAATGATAATGAGAGCAGAGCAGCTAGCGTGTTAATAACTGAGGACAACAATTTCTTCACTTATCGACACAAACATAAGATCGTAACGTTCAGGAAGGGCACAGGATGCCCACTGATTTCGGTTCAATGATTGAAAATATACGGTTTACCATGAGATCCCCTCTTCGAGGGGTGGTTCTCAGATTTTCTCCTCTCTCTCTCTCTCAGGATTGCCAACTGAAGTTCCAACTGAACACAGTTGCAGAAGCCAGTGGCGGCCATTTGCAGATATTGGCTTCATTTGAACTTGTCTGTAACAGGTCCCTGGACAGCAGAACAGCAGAGCCACTAGCGAGCTCTAGCGTGTGTAAGACCTGCGTAAACCTGCGGTAAATTAATGCGGCCATGCTAAAAAAATGTCAAAGTCAAGGGCTGAATATTGACTATCCGTCGACCGCTAGCACAACTTAGCTATACTAGCCCACTAATAACCAAATACATGACTTGTTAATATGCTAATGTTAACATGTTAATGCTAATTAACATTAGCCACTAAGAATTAAATACATGATCATTGCTAACATGTTAATGATAATTGTTAGCCGTCTGCGCTAGCAATGAGCATTAGCCACTAAGAATTAATAAATACATGATCATTGCTAACATGTTAAGTTATCATGCTAATGTTAATTAATTAGCCACTAAGAATTAAATACATGATCATTGTTAAGATGTAATGTTAACCCCGCTAAAGCTAATAGTATTAGCCACTAGGAATTAAATACCTGTTAATGTTAACTGCTAATGTTAATTGCTAGCACGTCAATGCTAGTCACTCATTTTTAGTCATTAAGAATACATGCTAATGTAAACATGTAATGTTAACATGCTAATGTTAATTGCTAGCGCGTTGTCTGTCTAAAATGATAATGACAGCAGAGCAGCTAGCGTGTTAACAATTATCATTAGCCACTAAGTATTAAATACATGCCAATGCTAACATGCTAATGTTAAACTGCTAATGGTAAACTACTAATGCTTACTACTTAGTATTAGCCACTAAGAGTTAAATACATGCTCATTGCCAACATGCGAATGCCAACATGCTAATGTTAACATGCTAATGTTAATTGTTAATGGTAACCTGCTAATGCTTATTAATTAGTATTAGCCACTAAGAATTAAATACATGCTCATTGCTAACATGCTAATGCTAACATGCTAATGTTAATTGCTAGCACATTAGTGCTAGCCACTCATTTTCAGTCACTAAGAATACATGTTAATGTTAACATGCTAATGTTAAGTGACGTGCTAGCCCATAATTTTTTGTCACTAAGAATACATGCTAATGTTAATATGGTAATATTAATTGTTAGCGCGTCAAAGACAGCAGAGCAGCTAGCACGTTAGCACTAGCTGTAAAGACATGCTAACTGCTAACATTAGCGGCCAAAGCTAAAATTACTGCAAATGGTAATTGCTAGTGTGTCAATGCTAGCAATTAGCATTAGCCACTAAGAATTTATTACATGACAACTGCTAACATGCTAAGCTATTTGCTAGCACGTCAGCGCTAGGAATTAGCCTTAGCCACTAATAACCAAATACATGCTACTTGTTAACATGCTAAAGCTAACTTGCTAATGATAATTTCTAGCGCGTTGTCTGTCTAAAATGACAGACAATGACAGCAGAGCAGCTAGCGTGTTAACAATTTACATTAGCCATTAAGTATTAAATACATGCTAATATTAACATGGTAATGCTACGCTGGTAACGGTAACCTACCAATGCCT
This sequence comes from Larimichthys crocea, assembly GCF_000972845.2. NCBI lineage: Eukaryota > Metazoa > Chordata > Actinopteri > Sciaenidae > Larimichthys > Larimichthys crocea. The sequence continues at coordinate 44,046,964 of NC_040023.1, read as the reverse complement.
ATTGATTACTATTAGCCACTAAGAATTAAATACATGCTCATTGCTAACATGTTAATGTTAACATGCTAATGCTAACATGCTAATGGTAATTAGCATTTGCCACTAAGTATTAAATACATGATCATTGCTAACATGTTAATGTTAACATGCTAAGGTTAATTAGCATTAGCCACTAAGAATTAAATACATGATCATTGTTAACATGTTAATGTTAACCTGCTAAAGCTAATTAATATTAGCCACAAGGAATTAAATACATGCTACTTCTTAACATATTAATGCTAACATGCGCGTCAGTGCTAGCAATTAACATTAGCCACTAAGAATTAAATACATGCTCATGTTAACATGCTAAAGCTAACGTGCTAATGATAATTGCTAGCGCGTTGTCTGTCTAAAATGACCGACAATGACAGCAGAGCAGCTAGCGCGTTAACAATTAACATTAGCCATTAAGTATTAAATACATGCTAATATTAACATGGTAATGCTAACCTGGTAATGGTAACCTGCTAAAGCTTATTAATTACTATTAGCCACTAAGAATTAAATACATGCTCATTGCTAACATGCTAATGTTACTTGCTAGCACGTTAATGCTAGCCACTCATTTTCAGTCACTAAGAATACATGTTAATGCTAACATGCTAATATTAGTTGTTAGCGTGTCAGAGACAGCAGAGAAGCTAGCGCGTTAGCGCTAGCTGTAAAGACGTGCAAACTGGTAACATTAGCGGCCAATGCTAAAATTAATGCAAATGCTAATATACTAATTAACATTAGCCACTAAAAATTAAAGACATGGTAATTGCTAACATGACGCGCTAGCAATTATCATTAGCATGTTAGCAATTGCCATGTTTTTCATTTTTAGTGGCTAATGCTGATTTAGTGGATAATTAGTCAGATTAATCACCTGGCGCTGTGCAAGGCGGCAGCCTGTGGCCGCAGCTCCCGTCGTGTTTTTTAAACTTTCGTTTATTTGTTCGGTTCGTTAATTTTGTCTGTTTTCCTGATCAGTCACAACCTGTCCTTAAGAGTTGCGACACTGGCTGGACTTACTTTTGTTAACTTTTTACGTGTTTTTCTGTTATTTTTCCTGCCCTTTGTATTTGGGAACTTTTCCACTGGCAGTAGTGGGAGCATTGTTTACACCCGCGAGCAGCTGATTGCGCTGTGTAAACCCGTGCTGCTGCCGGGACACAGGCCTGTGGTCCCGCAGGAGTAACGGAGGAGACGCCAGGGTTGCAGGTCTGGAGCCAAACGGAGGGAAAAAAGGAGAAGACACAAACCAGCAGTCCCGGCGATCATAACGGGAAACGTGAGGTCTCTGGGGAATAAAACGGACGAACTGGCAGTGCTAGTGAAGACCCAGAGGGAATACCGTGAGTGCAGCATCTTTTGCTTCAGTGAGACATGGCTGCACTCGCACATCCCGGACAGCAGCGTTGAGGTTCCAGGCTACAGTCTGATACGGGGAGATAGAGACTTT